>NC_090648.1:138815988-138843414 GCF_040937935.1 Hyperolius riggenbachi
GTAGAGAACACAGTAGGCTACAGTGGAGCACAGTGGCATCTCAAAGACCCCAGATCAACACTTATTTAAAGCAGCCGCATATGGCCCACTTCTTTTTCTAGAGAGGAATCATGTTTTAGGTTGGTTATCCGCTATATCGTTCAGATGAATGGAGCAGATGTTCAGTAATTTAAGGTAATGGTAGGGTAAAATGGTTATTTTTTTCTATTTTTTTCAGCAATTTTATGTAAATAGGCTCCTGTGATTATTTATGATGTTAAAGGGACTCCAAGCTCTAAATAAAAATGAAATTGGTACTCACCTGGGGATTTCTGCAGCCCACCGTAGGTCAGGAGATCCCACAGCGTCTATCTGTCTCTTCTCCCAGGGCCTGGCCAGAAATGGCTCCCCGGCAACACTGGGCCGAAGTGTTGGGCTCCTTCTTCCTGAAACGTCATGTCTGTCGTCACCACGCCGGCCGCCTCGCGTTATCACGCCGGCCGGCGTGACAGTACTGCGCAAGCGCAGTTCAATCCCGCATGCGCAGTACTGTCACGCCGGCTGGCGTAGTGACGACAAATATGACGGTTCAGGAAGAAGGAGCCCAACACTCCGGCCCAGTGTCGCCGGGGAGAGCCATTTCTGGCCAGGCCCTGGGAGAAGAGCCAGATGGACGCCGTGGGACCTTCCGACCTACGGTGGGCTGCAGAAAGCCCCAGGTGAGTACCAATTTTGTTTTTATTTAGAGCTTGGAGTTCCTTTAAAGGATACAAGATCTACTTACCTGGGGCTTCCTCCAGTCCCTCACAGCCGATCTGTCCCTCGCCACAGCTCCGGTGTCCCTGGATCCCCTCCGTTTGACATACTGACCTTGCCAGGTCCGGATTTTCTGCGGCTGCACCGCTCACAATTGCATTCACGTGACCTGGAGTGTTCTGCACAGAACACTCCAGTCCACGTGAGCGTGATCGCAAGCTTTGCGACCACTCGCTCGCACAGCCGTAGAGGAATGTCCAATGGAGGGGATCCGAGGACACCGGAGCTGTGGCGGGGGACAGATCGGCTGCCTGGGGTTGGAGGAAGCCCGTGGTAAGTAGATCTCATTTTTTTTTTAATTCCCTCTTTTTGTGATTAAAGGTTGTACTTTGGATTCTGGAACAATGTTGTGTTCTTTTTGGCCACAGGTCGAGTTCCAGGACACAGAGAACGCCAGCACTCTTAGGAAGCAGAAGGCATCTGTAGCAGCATCTACCTCTAAGAGAGAGGAAATGGTGAAGAAATGCCAGGCTGAGCTAACTGATCTCTGCAAACGCCTGGGCAAGGTCTTTGGTGTACACTACTTCAATATCTTTAACACAGCAACGATAAGGAGGATAGCAGGTAAATATTAGTAAACTAAGTTACATGGCCTGCATTTAAATTTGGCAAAAATAAATAAAACCTATTTTCAAGCCTGTCTGCAGATTCACAGCCAGGGTTATACCACCTGAACTGCACATATAAGCTTGTCTTACCTGCTCACAATCCTTTGTGCTAAGAGCTGGTCCACACTAGGTCCGGAAACGTATCTGTGGCTGCGTTTTTCAAACCTGATGAAAAACGGAGTCCCGGATACTAATGTTCAAAATAGCAGCCAGCCTCACCCAAGTAAAAAACGGATCCGTCTGCGTTTGCGGGGATCCGTTTTCAAAACCTGAACGGAAGGTCCGGATCTGCTGCATTTTCACGCAACGGATCAGGACCACGGATACACGCAGGGGTAGTGAAAGTAATGAGAAAACGCATCTCCAGCTCCACAGGCAAAAAACTGATGTTAAAACGGATAGCCTGAGCTTTATGATTGGCCCAAAAAAATCCTCCCACTCCTTCCTAATGATGGAGACGTTTTCTGTCAGGGAAAAACTTGAACGGAAACTGATGCAAAACTGATGCACTTTCATCAGTTTGCAGTACGGTGGGTACTTCCCCTGATCCGGACTGCACTGTCCGTCCTGCAACTGGGTCTAGTGTGGACCTAGCCTAAAGCATCTTTGGGAGCACAGCAGACCTCTGCAGTGAGTGCCCCTATCACCTCCTATTCACTTGCTTTAAGAGGCATGCATAGAATGTGAGTCACATTGCTGTTTAGGCGGGCAGAAGTGGTCCTCTGCAGTGGTTTTCTGTGCACCTGCAAAAGCACTTCCACTAAAGGCAGCTCTGCTACCCTCCAACTACCGCCCTATCTCCCTCCTCCCCTTTGCCTCACAAACGCCTATTCACAAACGCCTGACTCAGTACCTCAATGCCAACTCACTGCTAGACCCACTGCAATCTGGATTTCGGCCTGCCCATTCAACCGAAATTGCTCTCACCAAAGTGGTCAACGACCTTGCCTTAGCTAAAGCTGAAGGTAAATACTCCATTCTCCTCCTCCTTGACCTTTCAGCAGCTTTTGACACAGTAGATCATCCCCTACTCCTCCAGTCCATGGGCATTCACGATCTCGCCCTGACCTGGCTTTCATCCTACCTCTCCAACCGCTCCTTCACGACTGCCTTCAATGAGTCCTCGTCCACCCCCAACCACCTCTCGGTGGGAGTCCCCCAAGGTTCGGTCCTTGGCCCCCTACTGTTCACCCTATACACATCCTTCATTGGCAAGGTTATCTCCTCCATGGGTTTTAACTATCATCTGTATGCAGATTACACCCAGATCTACCTCCACACCCCTGACATATCCACCACTACCATGGACAAGGTCTCCTGCCTCCAGCCATCTCCTCCTGGATGTCCGCTAGGTTCCTAAAACTAAATCTAGACAAAACGGAATTTATGATCTTCCCACCACGGCCATCCATGAACCTCCCAGATGTGCATGTCACTGTTAACACACTACCATTCGCCCTACCTCTCAAGCCCGCTGTCTGGGTGTCACCCTGGACTCCGCACTCTCCTTCACTCCCCACATCCAAAACCTCACAAAGTCTTGCAACTTCCACCTTCGTAACATCTGTAAGATTCGCCCTTTCCTGACCTCTGCCACCACCAAACTCCTCATCCATGCCCTCATAATTTCCCGCCTTGACTACTGCAATGCCCTTCTGTCTGGTCTCCCTATGACCCGAACAGCCCCACTGCATTCCATCATGAATGCGGCAGCCAGAATTATCCACTGCTCCTATCGCTCCACCATGGCGGATCCCCTCCTTGAATCCCTCCACTGGCTTCCTATCCAGTCCAGAATCAGATTCAAGATGCTGTGTCTGACCTACAAATCTGTCCACAAAACCTGCCCAACATACATTTCCGATCTTACTCAGAGGGTACACACCTAGCCGCTCACTCCGCTCTTCGAATGAAGTTCGCTTAACCCCCCCCCCCCCCCCCCAGCATCACCCAGTCCCATGCACGCCTCCAGGACTTCTCAAGAGCTGCTCCAACACTATGGAACTCCCTACCTCCACCCATTAGGGCAGCCCCCTCCTTCAACATCTTCAAGAAGGCCCTCAAAACTCACCTTTTCACTCTGGCCTACCACCCCTCACAAGTGCTCTAAACCCGTAGCTGAACTCTGGTCCCCTACCTCTCTCCCTCTAGATTGTAAGCCTTTGGGCAGGGTCCTCCTCCTTTTATGCCCTACCTGATCATGCACCTCCATTACTGTGAACCTATGCATCTGAGTGAACCTAACTTGCCTAATCTCCATGCTCCCCTCCAGTGACTGACTAAGCATTACCTTGTACTCATACTGTGCTGCATGATCTGGTCTTTCTTGTATTCAGGTATTGTCATTTTGGTGTACGTTACCCCTAAATATTGTCTGTAACCTAAACTAATGTCCAGCACTGCGTAATATGTTGGTGCTTTATAAATACAATAAATAATAAATGAGACCGTGAAGCAGAACAATGTTAAGCAGGTAAAAAAACTGCTTCAGTGGACACAGTTCCTGGAGGCAAATCTTGCCATTTAGTTGAGTCGGAGTATTTTTTATAGACCCTTAATATTGGTCACGTGGCCTTTATCCCTGTTTTCAAATTTCCTTTGGATCAGCTCACTGAGAATTTTCTTGATTACCTTTCCTAGACCAGATGGCAACCTATTCTGGTGTTCAGGGTACACATCAGGAGATTAAAGAGACTCAGAGCTGAGTCTTCCTGCTGTTTTTTTACTTACTCAGGGCTTATTCCAGCCCCATAAGCATGGATGTATCCCTCGCCATCCTCCTCAGCACCTCCGTTCAGCCGCAATCTTCCCTGGTAAGCGGCTCATTGATATCAGCGGTGGACCTTCTGTGCAAGCGCAGAAGGCCCCGGCTGACGTCACTCAGTCCGACTCAGCCGCTTACCGGTAGTTGACTGCGGCTAAACGGAGGACTGTGGGAGGATGGCGAGGGACACATCCATCCTTATGGGGCCCTGGGTAAGTTAAATAAAAAAACAGCAGGAAGACTCATCTCTTTCTTTAAGCCATCTGAGGCTTTTCCTTCCGCTCAAGGTGTTTTCATAAAGTAAATACAATCACATACGGTCTGTGTTTTTTTTTTTTTTTATCTCTTTTAATAACTATGCAAGTTGAACTTTGTTATTGTTTCGATTATAAACTGAGCGGACAAACAATGGAGAACAGAGAGCAGGCACTACGGAAGAATTGCAATTTTTTACAGCATTACTTTACAGAAGGTCTTGTGAAGCACTGATATGTTTGTGTACAATATACAGTAAAAGTGGAGTTCCTCCGTTTCAGCTCAACAGCTAGTGCAGTGGCAGCCATCTGGCATAATAATGTGGTATCTAGTTTAGTCAATATGCACAGCACAGCCATCTTCTTTAAATATACAGATTTCCATCAGTTCACCTTGCTCACAAAAGCTGAAAATCATCCCCTCTGTCAGGGTGCTGGAGATAAAGCACCCATCTTTCCAGAGGGCTCACTGAAAATGAAAGAAAAACTATTAGCTTTTTATGCATCTTAAGGCTTGGTTTGAGAATGTATGATTTGCCAACATCAAACCAACAAATGTTGATTCGGGTAATACCTTAAAGAGAATCTGTAACTTTAAAAAGTGCCCCTGTGGTGTACTTACCTCAGGAGGGGAAGCCTCTGGATCCTATGTAAATATTTCCCTTCCCTGATTCCAGTGCAGGCGCAATAACGTCTCTCGGCTCGGAATCAGGCAGAAATAGCCAATCCCAGTCGGGTCCATTCTACTGCACAGGTGACTTTGCCCTGCGCAGTAGAGTGGACCCGACTGAGATCGGCTATTTCCGCCGGAACCCGAGCAGAGAGACGCTACTGCGCCTGCACTGGACCCGGGGAAGGCAAGTATTGCAGGCGCTATTGCCCCTGCGCCACAGCTTGACAAACTGTCGGCTGTGGCTTATGAGGGGCACAGCGAGACCACCCTGGGATGGAGGAGGACGGGAGAAGCCTCGTTAGGCTCCAGAGGCTTCCCCCTCCTGAGGTAATTACCCCCCCCCCCCCCAAGGGCACTTTTTAAAGTTAGTCTCTTTAAATGACTTACTGTACTTAGTTTTCTTGCAAAACTTTTATTCTTTAGACATGATACAGAAGTGGATCACAATGATACAAAAATAAATGAGCTCGACTCACTCAGGGCTTCTTTCAGCCCCTCGTAGTCTCTGTGTCCCTTGACGCAGGCGGACAGTAGTCAGCTGTTCACTCCGTAATGGTCCACGATCAGGCTGGGTCGGCTTCTTCTGTGCAGGAATATGCCGTGCTCAGGCTCCTGCTGCCTGCAGGGTTCTGGTCAGGTGCAGTAGCACTGTGCCTGTGCAAAACGCTCCTGGCAACGGAAGCATGACCTTGAGCAGCACGTGTGCGCACCCGCATATGGGCAGAAGAAGGCGGCCGGGTCATGGACCATTACGGGTGAACAGCTGATTATTGTCCGACTGCACAGCTGCGCCGAGGGACACAGAGACTACGAGGAGTTGGAAGAAGCCCCAAATTAGTCAAACGTTTTTTTTTTTTTTTAGCTGCCTCCTGTATCCTTTAAAGAGACTCTGAAGCGAGTCTTAAAGCATGTCATTACTGTAAAGCACTATAGATGGTGCCAAACCGCCGCATCCCCGCGGCAAAACGAGGGGTTTATAGCGCGTCAATCCCCGCTGATCGCCTCCTCTCCCCACCCCTCTCTGTCTTCACACAGAGAGGCGGAGATGACGTGCATGGAGGCAGAGCTGCAGCTCAAAGCTCTGCCTCCATGAGCAGCAAAAGTCCACGACCAAGAAAGTCGTGGATTTTGCAGAGAGGATTTGGGGGGTATAAACCCCTCGTTTTGCTGAGGGGATGCGGCGGTTTAGCACCATCTGTAGTGCTTTACAGTAATAACATGATTTAAGACTTGCTTCAGAGTCTCTTTAAGCCTTGTACAAATGCTTGATTAAAACTTGGCAAAAGCGTTCAATGATGACCGCCTCTGCTGAGAATATAGTGCTAGAACAGCAACCCCCGATGCCTGCCAATTCCTCGGCCAGCGATCGGGCTGGTGGATCAATTTGGCCGATCACTGGCTGAGAGTATTATTCTCCCCACTTACCTGACTCAAAGCATGTTGCTAGCCTTCTATACAGTGTCTGCAAGGTCACCTGAGGGATTGGGTCCCGATCCCTGCCAGGCTACATACCTCATGTGTGTGTGAGGCTTTAACTCCTTTGAAATGTGAAAGTCCTCATCACTGCTTAGGTCTGTTCATCTGAAGGCATTTGAGAACAAAGGTAAACGCAATCAATATCCAAATTGGCTTTCAGCCAGAGAACAGAAACGGTAATTAGGACTGGGATGTGTGAAGAAGTTAGCCAGGAAGTCTGTATTTTCAGATCTCCCAGGACAGCATTATTATTAGCCAAATGATGCTAAAGTTCATTCTTAATCAAGAATCCAGGTTTTATTTTTTGACCTTTCTCTAGGGTCTGAAACATCATAAACTTGTATTCAAATGTCCACCAGAATAAACTTTTGTTGGTTTGATGTCAGCATATCTGCTGCACGAATTACTCTGGACCATTACATATTTTTTTTTTTTAGTATTTACTGTATATAGCACTGACTCCGTCCGCAGCACTTTACAGAGTATATAGTCTCATCACTAGCTGTCCCTCAGAGGAGCTCATGATCTAATCCCTTCCATAGTCATATGGCTTTTGTAGTCTAGGGGCAATTTTAGGGGGAAGCCAATATAACTTATTCTGTATGTTTTTGGGATGTGGAAGGAAACTGGAGTGCCTGGAGGAAACCCTCACAGACATGGGGAAAACATACAACCTCCTTGCAGATAGTGCTCTGGCTGGGATTCGAACCAGGGACCCAGCCAGGGCATCCACTGCGACACGGTACTTGACCATACCTAGCGCTCTACAATGTATATTATAGCTAATCTGTTGGAGCGGAGGGAACATTTTTGACTAGTTGGGTGCCTAAAGAAATATTGGATGCCTTTGAATCTGTCCAACAAATTGCACCAAACAGAAAAATGATCACTTCCTAGAAGCTTTTTATTTTGCTAACACTTGGTGTATTTTGACTTTGTATTGCAGAGTCTCTGTCCGCTGAACCTGACGTTTTACTCCAGATTGATGGAGTTACAGAAGATAAGTTGGAGAAATATGGAGCAGAGCTGATAGATGTTCTCCAGAAGTATTCAGAATGGACTCTTCCAGGTACTGTGCACATATGGTTCTATGCACAGATGCTGTGAACACTGATTATACACGATCATGAGATCTTACGTTTTCCATTTTCATATTGCCCATCATAGCTGAAGATGTTGCTCAGAAGTCATCAGGATCGATAAGCCACAGTGCAAGGAATTACCACAGTGAGGAGGATGGGGAAGAAACCACTGCGACATCCTCTTATTTCAATTCAAACAAAAACAAGAACGGCACAAAAAGGAAATCTGCTCCCTTCTTCCGAAAATCAAAAAAAAGGAGAACTGGGGGAGAAGGTCAACAAAGTCGCTCCAGAGGGTACGTTGATCTATATACATGCATACATACATACATACATACATACATGCATGCATATGTACATACATACATACATACACTATCTCGCAAAAGTGAGTACACCTTGCACATTTTTGTAAATATTTTATATCTTTTCATGGGACAACACTGAAGATCTGTCACTTTGATACAAGGTTAAGTTGTCCGCATACAGCTTGTATTAGGGCCTGTACATACTGCTGCGCTTGCGCTGTGTTTTTAACCACTTCACCACTGAGGGGTTTTACCCCTGAAACACCAGAGCAATTTTCACCTTTCAGCGCTCCTTCTATTCATTCGTCTATAACTTTATCATTACTTATCGCAATGAAATGAACTATATCTTGTTTTTTCGCCACCAATTAGGCTTTCTTTAGGTGGGACATTATGCGAAGAATTATTTTATTCTAAATGTGTTTTAATCGGAAAATAGGAAAAAATGTGGGGAAAAATCATTATTTTTCAGTTTTCGGCCATTATAGTTTTTAAATAATGCATGCTACTGTAAATAAAACCCATGAAATGTATTTGCCCATTTGTCCCGGTTATAAAACCGTTTAAATTATGTCCCCATCACAATGTTTGGCGCCAATATTTTATTTTGGAAATAAAGGTGCATTTTTTTTTCAGTTTTGCATCCATCCCTAATTACAAGCCCATAGTTTATAAAGTAATAGTGTTATATCCTCTTGCCATAAATATTTAAAAAGTTCAGTCCCTAAGGTAACTATTTGTTTTTTTTTATTGCAAAAAATAAATAAATTGGGGAGTGTGGGAGATAATGAGTTAATTTAATGTGTAAAACTAATGTATTTGTATATGTAAAATGCTTTAGGGTGTAGTTTTACTATTTGGCCACAAGATGGCCACAGTGATGTATTGTTCATGCGACCTGTAAACGTCCGGAAGGACGCTTACAGGAAGCACTATGAGGCTGGAAAAAATCACAATGATCACGCTGTTTCTGTGTTGTTTCTCATAGAAGCAGCAGATCATTGCGGGGGCTTAGCTCAAGGAACGGGAATGGATTTTCCCGTTCATTGATCTCCGGGCGAGTGGGCGGCGGCGTGCACGAGCGGCGGGAGCACGGACAGCGGCCGTAGCGCGGGAGGTACGGATTTCTCCGTCCCTTGGTTTTATAAGGATGGAAAAAGGGGCGGAGATATCCGTACCGCGGGGGGTAAAGTGGTTAAAATCGCATGCGATTTTTGAATTGCAAAACTTTCATGAAAATAGAAAAATCGCATTGCACCAGTGTGTACGATTTTCATGATTTTTCTAAATACCTTGCCATTAAAAAACACATGCGATTTTAAAAGCGCAGCAGTGTGTACAGGCCGTAACAGTGTAAATTTGCTGTCCCACCAAAATAACTCAACATGTAGCCATTAATGTCTAAACCGCTGGCAATAAAAGTGATTACACCCCTAAGTGAAGAATGTCAAAATTCTGCCCAGTGTGTCTATATTTGTGTGTTTACCATTATTTTCCAGCACTTCCTTAACCCCCTTGGCGTTCTGATTCTTTCCGGATTTTAGGGTCTAAAAGTGGTGCAATTTTTTTGCACTCTTTCAGAACCTGAAACCTGGAAAAAATCATGCTGCCAGGGAGATCTGCAGAAGTTTGTCATTCACTCAGCTCCCTGGCTCCAGCGCTGCAGTTAAGCCTCCATCCTCCGGGTGGCGCTGCAACTCTAAAGCGAAATTGCCGGCTGTCGTCATGAGAGCCCCGGAGGAGAGGAAAAAGAATGCCACCCAACGTCGGGATCCCCGGGAGGTATGTTGAAACGCCCCTGCTGCACGCATTGCTCTGCATTCAGCCTCCGGCGGCCACCCCCGAGCAGAGGTCGGTATCAGCGCTCTTAGCTGCGGTTTTCCGCCCCGAACCTAGCTCGGGATAACCGCCAAGGAGGTTAATAGGGATGGCCCTGCCTAGGAGAACTCATGGACAAGCATGTGATCAGTTTGGTCAGTTGATAGATGTGTAAGGTTCTGATTTGCTGTGATGACTTCCTGGTTTAACACATGATCATGACCAGCAAATCAGAGCCTTACAAATCTATCAGCTGATCACATGCTTCTCCATGAGCTGTCCTAGACAGGGCCATCCCTATTCCTTAACTCTCTTGGGCATTGACATTCTTCCCTGAGGGATGTACTCACTTTTGTTGTCAGCGGTTTAGACATTAATGGCTGTGTGTTGAGTTATTTTTTTAGGACTGTAAATTTACGCTGTTAAGCTGTACAGAGACTACCGTATTTTTCGGACTATAAGACGCACTTTTTCTCCCCCAAAAGTGGGGAGAAAAAGTGGGTGCGTCTTATAGTCCGAATGTGGCAGTTTACCAATCCAGGCGCTTGTATCCTTTGTGCTGTAAATGAATCTAATGATGGCCGCGGTGGTTTGGCAGCAGCAGCAGCTCGATCCCCGGTGTTTCAGAGCGGCATAGCAGCAGCCGGTGTAATGAATGGAAATAACGGCTGTTCCTCTGGCCCGTATTAACGCGATCGTCAGTGTTCCCACGTGGCACAGCTACAGCCCGCTGTAGTGTCCGGGTCTTCAGCCGCTGTAGTGTCCGGATCTTCAGCCGCTGTAGTGTCCGGATCTTCAGCCGCCGTAGTGTCCGGATCTTCAGCCGCTGTAGTGTCCGGATCTTCAGCCGCTGTAGTGTCCGGATCTTCAGCTGCTCTAACCGCATAGTCCTCAGAGGCTTCCGTACTGCACTATTTACTGGCGCCCTCTCATGACCACGTGCGCCGGGGTCATGAGAGGGCGCCAGTAAATAGTGCAGTACGGAAGCCTCTGAGGACTATGCGGTTAGAGCAGCTGAAGACCCGGACAGTACAGCGGCTGAAGACCCTGACAGTACAGCGGCTGAAGACCCGGACAGTACGGCGGCTGAAGACCCGGACAGTACGGCGGCTGAAGACCCGGACAGTACGGCGGCTGAAGACCCGGACAGTGCAGCAGGCTGAAGCTTTGCCACGTGGGAACACTCACAATCGCATTAATACGGGCCAGAGGAAGGGAAAGCATCCCAGCCAGGACGAGCATTTTAATTCATCAAGGCGGCTGCTACTATGCAACTTGGGGAGCACTGAGGATCATGCTAACACAGGGCTCAAGAAGGATCACAGCCAGCACAACTACCGTTATTTCCATTCATCACAGTGGCTGCTGCTATGCCACTCTGAAACACTGGGGATCGCGCTGCTGTTGCTGCCACACCACCGAGGCCATCATTAGATTCGTTTACAGCCTGGACACCCACACTGGACCTGGCTACTTTTTGAAGAAGCTGCCACCCAGGCTGGTGAGCTCTGTAATGTCTGTAATGTAATTTTAGTGGTTAGTTAAGTTAGCTGGCGGGGGGGAGGGGGAGGAGCAGTGGTATGTGTAGTGCAATGTGGCTGTGAGGGGAGGGGAGGCATAAGGGTCTAGTTAAGTGTAATGTAGTATGGTTGGTGGGGAGGCAGAGGTTAGTGTAGCTTGACAGAGTAACTTCGAGACATCTTGGGGGGGGGGGGGGGTCTATAAGACACTACTGGTTCATGGATGCACCTAGGTTTAGTATATTTTTTTTTCCTTGGTTTTTGTCCTCTAAACCTAGGTGCGTCTTATAGTCCGGAGCGTCTTATAGTCCGAAAAATACGGTACTTTACATACTAAAGATACAATATAAAGTTTACAAAAATGTAAACTAAATATTTCAGTTAGTAAAGTTTGCTTATAAAACCCATTTCTTACAAATGAAGATCTAACTATCCTTTGTCTTGTTAGGGGTAAAAATTCTTCATACACCAGAAAGAATCATTCCAGCGGGTACAGTGGTGAATACAGTAGCGTTTCTAAGCCAGCACCAGTGAAGAGACCTGGCTTCATGGCACCCCCTGTCCCTCAGAACAACCGTCGCTTTCTCAAACCCTCCTTCTCTTATCTTTGACTGTGTTTGTGAATAGCTTTTGTATTTTTGTATTAAACTATTGTGTTTTTGTTTTGTTTTTTAAATCTAATGTATATGTAAATAAATGTTATACAGTGTTATTCTATTCGTATTTATTTTTATATCAAATACAAATGTTAAAAGGGTAAAGATTCCCTAATGCTGAATTTCAAGCAAACAGTAAAATGCAAAGCTAAACTCCCAGGACACAATACTTTGTCCAGTGCATGTCGTAGTTTTTGCAATACATATACTAAAATTTAGTATTGCTAAGAGGAAAAGAGTCTTCCGGGAGCAGCTCATCATAGTAGTAAAACTCAACTTTTAATAAAATTCCATAAAAATTATTTCCATGCAGCAATAAAAATGTCAATATATGCAAAAAGATACTTATCAGGCACATGCAGTCGAATAGAAGTGCGGAGGATGAGTCGACGGCCGTTTCGCCCCCAAATTAGTCTCGAGAAATCCCTAATTTGTGGGCGAAACGGCCGTCGACTCATCCTCCGCACCTCTATTCGACTGCATGTGCCTGATAAGTATCTTTTTGCATATATCGACATTTTTATTGCTGCATGGAAATAATTTTTATGGAATTTTATTAAAAGTTGAGTTTTATTACTATGATGAGCTGCTCCCGGAAGCCTCTTTTCCTCTTAGCAATACTAAATTATCTATACATCACTATTCTGGATGTTGCGCCATCAGTTTGAATGTTGTTGCAGTTAAGATTTAGTGTGCACTCGCCACAAAAAACTCTTTTGCAATATACTAAAATTTACCAAGATGACTGGTGCTAGAGTGCTGTAGTACTACTGTTTCCTGTTGAGATAACGTTGCAATTTCACTAGCCTGAGCTGTTCAGATTCCATCTCCTACCTCTATTCATCACTGACAGGAAGATGTCAGGGAAGGGGTGTATAAGCCAGACTTTACATGTCAGCACATATTACTTGACTTCTCCCACCTTTTTCCTGATTTATCAACTCTTTGTGGCGAGCACTGCAGCTACCGCCAAGTCTCACAGTGATAACAATCTGCTGTAGCTGGCCATTATGAGTTGATCTCTAAGCAATAGGGGGTGGAAGAGGTTGGTAAGGCTGTGTGATGTGCTGTGAGTAATGCCACAGTCACCCTACTCACCTTTACTATTAATGAAAAATCTTACGATGGCAGACTGGGGCAATAAAACACATACATTGTCTTTCTGCTCAGTGATGCACAATTCTGTGTAGTTAGTATTTTTGTTTGAGCCCTCGTATTTTTGTCCTAGCTTTGTGAGCAAAAACAGAAGGGTGTATTATTTTTTTTTTTACTTTAGCAGAGCATCTTGATTCATACTGGGAGAGAGTAGGAGGCGCCCGTGGACATAGATCAGTAGTTCTAATCATTCACATAGTAGTTAAAGTATGGTACTATAGTTCCTACTTTATAGTAGTAAAACTCACTCATAAGGTAGTGGTAAGTATTTATCAAGTTTTATTGGGGCACAGATGACAACGCATTTCACGGTCAAAACTGCTTCCTCAGGTCTATATGTTTGCCTTAGGTACAGTGCCACTATCCTGGGCGCTAAGCTCGGCTACTACTATGTGAATGATTAGAACTACTGATATATGTCCATGGGTGTCTCCTACTCTCTCCCAGTCTCATTTACCCCTGTACAGGGGAGTGTACACTTGGAAGTCTTCCCAGTGACCAATGTTTTTGGAGTTGCGACCAACAATATTATCAGAAGCAAGGCCGAGTGAGGACGGCACTTCCTCACATGCGAGAAAAGTGGTTGCTTTTTTCAGCAACCCAATGTTGAGAGTATATCTCTTCTCATCATATATATACGGTACTCCGAGTGTCCCTTTGATAATACACCAGATCGGGCTCCCTGTGTCCTTTTTTGTTTTTTTACAAAGAACCTGCATCTTGATTCATAAGTTTTCCTTGAGAATAATAATGCCTTGGCATAGAGTCTCCAAATGACAATTCTCTCAATCACAATTTTTACAATTGTGTAAAAGCAACATTTATTTTTTTAAGTGCATCTAAGTTTTTGTAAAGCAGAAACAAAAATTCCTTGTTAGGTGACAAGAAGCTTTACTGCTTATATAATCAAAACAAACTGTTAAGCACAAACTGTACATTTTTCTGGGTTGATATTTGGAGCTTGTTTACTAGTAAAGACTAGACAATTCTTTCCTTTTTGCATTTGCCCTCAGATGCACAAAACATGAGGTTTTGCTAGCAGTTTTTAACACTTGCATTAATAGAATGACTTGCAGAAAAATAGCCTCTCCCAGTCATGGAGTCCTGATGAAGTAGCTATAAAAGAACTTTGAGGGCCTGAGCCAACTAATGCAGGTGTGTCCACTGTTTGCTGTATGTAATGCTGGGTAGTACACACGATACGTTTTTCCGCTCGATTTTCCCCCCGACCATTTTTCCCGCTCGGAAGGAATATCGGACATGACGGGATTTATCGAGCGGAAAAACGTATCATGTGTACCCAGCATTACATTGATGTGTAACTGAAAAGCAGACTCAACTGCGTCAGTTGGCTCAGGCCCTGAGAGTTTGTGCTGATAATAAAGATATGTCATTTGTGTGTTGATTCTAGCAATTAGTATAGCGTAAATGAAGAGACTTGTTTATTGCTCACCAAAACAAGTAGCATTTTAACTTGTTTTCTGTGTATGAAACAGGTACAAAGCTAATTCAGAATCCAAATAATTGTATTTGGCCAAATACGTTTGCACTTGCCTACAAGGAATTTGACTCATGAATATGATGATACAAGGATAGACAGTATAGATATTACACGAGAAGGACAATATATAAGTTAACAAATTGATTTACAGGATGAGAAGCATTCATGTTCCAATTCTGTGCAGTGAGGCTTTCAAGTTCTAGTAGTATCAGAAGGTGTTTGTGCTGGATAAATAGCGTGGTTTTGCATTAAAGGATATCCAAGGTGAAAATAGTTTACATACTATTTGAGTTAAAAAAAAAACAGTTTGCATACTTGTGTCCACAATTCCATCATGACAAGGACTGCGTTCTTCGTGGGCCCCTGCTTGGCTCTGTTCTATTGCAAATCGTTCAGGACCTCTGCTCAAGATACTGTATTCACGGCGCATTCACATTTTGGGCAGTTTATGTCCCTTGAACTTTTTGTGCACTGTAGGTGTGAGGGGGTCAGAGGCTAGTCTGTGCCCATTTTGCATAAGAACAGAGCTGAGTGTGTGTGGGGGGTTCCAATTGATACCCATGTTGTCAGGATATCCATGTTGTCAGGATGGCATTGTGGACACAAGTATGTAGAATATTTAGTAATGTAAAAGCCAAGGGAAGTAGAGGGTTGGGAGGTATGTGCAATAAGTATAGCAAAGGTCCTGTTATATTGAAAATACAAAAATCTTTATTAATTACTTCATCAAAACTTCATTAAAAAGATCACACATATATAGTGTAGCCAGACACCCAGCACCGACCACAGCTCACAACTACACATCCAACCACTCCTAACTGAGACCACCTAGTGTGGTCAGGGATCCCACAAGTGTTTTTGCCAAATATGTATAGCAGGATTCAATGTCCAGCTGGATTGAAGCGATCAAGCAAGCTGCAGCAGTAAAAAAGGGGGAAAGAAAAATGGTCCAATAGCAAGATGTAACATAGCAGGTAAAGTCAGTATAGCAGCAGTTGGCAGCATGCACATAGACTGTTTGTGCAACGGTGTAAACAGTATGAGAGGCCATATACTCTACCCACTCCGGGCAGCGGCATCAATAAACAAACCTGATATTTCTGGTCCCTCAATCCACTGCCGGAGCTCACGGCCAGGAGAGAAAGTCCACCTGCTGCAAAGTGAAGTCTATTCATCCTCTAGCATCTGTAGCGGACCCCAAGGAGCTGCGGAGGGCGGATACGGCTAGCACCATGTGCGATATGTGCGATATGTCACACGCCAGACGCCCTGACATGTTTCGCCGGGACTTCCGGCTTTCTCAAAAGGAGGCGTGGTAGCACATCCTGTTCATGCCCTGCCTAAATACTCATGCGCAGCCATCCAAACCGGCACTCGCATGAGTCATCCACCCCCAGAGCCGTCACAACTAATCAAACACTATGGGGAGGAGCTGACACCCAGTGTAAACAACTCCAGCATGTGAATGGCTCACACGTAGATGGTAACAAGTGAAAGATGGTAGGTGAAGAATATTTACTCAAGGATTTTCACCTCGGTTATCATTAAGGGCCAGTTCACAGGGGTTTCTGCCGGCGGGGTCAGCCAACTGCTTTTCTGCATGCATTCAAAAAAGCATTTGACATCTTCTAGGTTCATTTGAAATGACAGGAAAAATCTGGATCCGAAAACTGTGTTCCCATAAATAGTGGTAAACTACGGTCTAGGCACTGCCCATTCACTTAAATAGGCAGTGCTTTGACGAGCACTGCGGCAGGGGTGGAAACTATTTGCAATCGCCCGTGTGAACTGGGCATTTAGCAGAGCTACTGCCTGAGAGAAGAAGCTGTTCCTGTGCCTGGAAGTTTTTGTTGAAACTGACCCGGTATCTTATTCCTATAGGCAGAAGTTGGAAGATGGAGAAGGCAGGGTTAGAAAAGGGTTAAGAGGCAATCTTCAGGTAGCCACACACCATACAATGTTTTTAATATCTGTTCAATTTAAGAATTGCAATCAATTTTTCTGACTGATTGTAACATTTCAAAAATATGACCAATGTACCACACATATATGTTCAATTTTTCCTCAATTATGATAAAAATGATTGGAAACTCTGACAAAATTGCTAGGGTGTGTATTTTAATAAATTGACAATCTAACACAAACCATACAATCTTTAGAAGGATTGAAGACAAATATCTGGCATTCCGGATTGATAAAAATCAAATAAAATGGGAAATCCGATCGGATTTTTCAGTCAGATGAAAAAAAAGCTTTCGATTCTTTTGAGAGATCCAATCGTTTTTATCGAATTGCTCTAAAATCGGATCATTTTATTGTATCGTCTGTGGCCACCTTTAGTCACTTTTTTTTAGCTGCTAGCATGAAGATTCTCCTGGGAAGGTAGACTGCAGCCAATGATTCTTTCTGCTGCTTGCATGATGCACTGCAGTCTCATTCTCTTGTACAGAGCATGAGCCTAATCAGTTATGTCATGATTGATTTGATGATTGCAGTATAAAACAGAACCATTCATTTCTGTGGTAGATCAAACTTTTTCAGCTGCTGAATGTGGAACTTCCTCTGTTAGGCTTTCTGGAACCACAACCTTCTGATCAGGTGTGCTATCTGTCTATAAGGCATGTGACAGACTCATAATAAATCCCTTGGTATCCGTCATTCTCGGTCTTTAGGAAAATGTTTTCAGTTTCCTAGTTTGTTCTACCTCTGCTCCCTTTCCTCACATCATAAGGCAAAAATAGAGTATACTTGAGATTACAACATCGGATATCATCGGCAGAATTCAGAAAAGGTGTTTGGAAATAACATTTTCTGATGCTACTTTATGGCAGCAGACTAATTGGGTTAGCCCCGCCCCTAACCCCCTAGGACAATAAAGTTGAAAGCTGTGGTAGGATCTGTAATCTTTAATATTTAGCTTCAAGGACAAGCCATGTGAGGGAATGCACGTACTGCCATGGAGTAGCACCAGGAAAGGAAAACTACCTTTAGGGGAGTATTACATTTTCCTGTTTTCCAGATGCCTCCATGGCAGCCTACTAATTGGGAAATAACTTGCCACAAAAAATAGCAAGAGTAGGACTAAAATTTATTTACAGGTTCAACCAGGCAAAAGTCAAAACAGATTTTCCAAAAACAACCAATAAGAGTACTGTAGGGTCTACTCTGTAATGGTCTGCAAACGTATGACAAGATGACCAACTTGCTGGTTTACAAATAGTGATGGCTGAAACCCCTGTAATACAGGTAAAAAAAAAAAAAAAAGATATGGAACATTCTCTACCCCTAGAGCAAAAAGACCTTATATAAAGGAAAAATTACTCCATGATCAACACAGGCAAATCAAGCTTGTTAAAGCACCATTTAGGGATTATATGCAGCAACCTCGTTCAGGAAAGGGATAAACCTAAACAGACCATATTTAAAGAGCATAAATTATGGATCCTACCACAGCAGTCAACTTTATAGTTAGATTGTAAGGGGGTTAGAGCGGGGCTAACCCAATTAGTATGGAGGCACCTGGAAAAGACAGTAGTGGCAACTGCAGATACAAAAATAGTTCACACTTAATGCAGTTAGAATGCTGAGTGATTAAGCCAGCAGTCAAAATTAATATATTACTTTATCAGTGCAATATAATCACCAAACGTTTTGAGGCCCCTAGGGATGATAAAGGATATGCAGATTTTTCCAAGTTTATGCAAGGTTATGTAAATTTTTAGCAAATATATGCAGCTTGAAAATTGACCAATCAAATCCCACCCAGGTGTAAATTGATTAATCCATTTTGAAGCTGCATACATTTACATAAATTCGTATAAACTCTGAAATTTTTTTTCATATAATTAATCATCCCTAGAGGCCACAATGGACCTCTTTCTCAAGGAAAGCACAATAATCACACTCCTTGGGGTTCTGGACCAGTGGATCAACAATATTGCCTATTGCACACCAGAGTGGTTTGGCTGCGTTGTGGGATCCGCTTGCGACTGCGGATACGCTTGGGTAATGTATTTCAATGGGCTGGTGCACACTAGAGTGGGAGGCGTTTTGCTGAACCGCACACTCCCGGGGTGAGGCATTTTTTTGGATTGTGGATGCGTTTCTGCCTCAATGTTAAGTATAGGAAAAACGCAAACCGCTCTGAAAAACACATGTTCAGAGCGGTTTTGCCGGCGTTTTTGTTACAGAAGCTGTTCAGTAACAGCTTTACTGTAACAATATATTAAATCTACTACAAAACCGCTACACAAAACCGCAAAAAGCTAGCTGAAACGCTACAGAAAAAGAAGAAAAATCGTTTCAAAATCTGCTAGCATTTTGCGGATCTGCTAGCGGTTTTTGGTGTGCACCAGGCCTATCTTCCCAGGGGGCGGGGCTGCTCCTCCCTTTTCTGCAGAGTAGTCCTCTTCATCCCGGCAGCCACTCTATGCTGCATACTCCTATCCCGTTGTGTGACGTGCATCAGAAGCAGGGTATGCAGCACAGAGCAAGTGGCTGCTGGGAAAGAGAGGAGGACTGATGCAGCGCTGTAGCAGGTCGACGCTGCCTCACTTTAACTCTGCAAGGGGGAGGGGAGGAAGTGTATGTTACTGGCCATGGGGCAGAGGGGGTTTGGAAGGGACACTTGACAGTTTCACTTTGGAACCTGGGGAAGGTTGTTGATAAACCAATGCTTTGGACACTTGCTTTTGCATTCTGTGCAGTGTGGAGAGGGTGCTGCTAAGCCCTGAGGATGGGCCTATAATTGTTTCCTTGAGAAAGGGGTCTGTTGTGGTCTCAAAACAGTGGGTGATTATATTGAGTTAATAAAGCTATTAAAGAGGAACTCCAGTGACAATAATGTAATAAAAAAGTGTTTCATTTTTTACAATAATTATGTATAAATGATTTAGTCAGTGTTTGCCCATTGTAAAATCTTTTAAATCCCTGATTTACATTCTGACATTTATTACATGGTGACATTTTTACTGTTGGTAAGTGATGTAGCTGCTGCTTGCTTTTTTTGGCAGTTGGAAACAGCTGTAAACAGCTATTTCCCACAATGCAACAAGGTTCACAGACAGGAAACTGCCAGGAGTACCATGGTACTCAGTTTCTTGTGGGAGGGGTTTCACCACAATATCAGCCATACAGCGCCCCCTGATGGTCTGTTTGTGAAAAGGAATAGATTTCTCATGTAAAAGGGGGTATCAGCTACTGATTGGGATAAAGTTCAATTCTTGGTCGGAGTTTCTCTTTAAAGAGAACCCGAGGCGGGGTTCTTACATCGCAATCCGCATACAGAGGCTGAGTCTGTCTATAGAGCTCAGCCTCTGTTGCTAGTTAGTTTCCTCCAAAGCCCCCCCTGCGCGCTGTCAGATCCCATAAAACACAGCCGCGCTGGCGACACGCAGCGTGTCGCAGCCGGCTGTGTTTATCTCACTAATGCCAGTCTCGCCGCTCCCCCGCCTCCTGAATCGCTCCCGTCCCCGCCCAAGTCCCTTCCCTCCACGCTGATTGGAGGGAAGGGACGCAGGCGGGGACCAGAGCAATTCAGGAGGCGGGGGAGCAGCCGAGACTGACATTCGTGAGGTAAACACAGCCGCATAGTGCGGCTGTGTTTTATGGGGTCTGACGGCGCGCAGGGGGGTCTTTAACCTGCTGAGCGGTCTGGACGAGCTCAGCTCGTCCAACACCGCCAGAGGCTGCCGCTCAGGCCCTGCTGGGCCGATTTTTGTCAAATAAAAAGCAGCACACGCAGCCGGCACTTTGCCAGCCGCGTGTGCTGCCTGATCGCCGCCGCTCTGCGGCGATCCGCCGCGAGCAGCGGCGAAAGAGGGTCCCCCCAGCCGCCTGAGCCCAGTGTAGCCGGAACAAAAAGTTCCAGCCAGCGCTAAGGGCTGGATCGGAGGCGGCTGACGTCAGGACGTCAGCTGACGTCGATGACGTCACTCCGCTCGTCACTATGGCGACGATATAAGCAAAACAAGGAAGGCCGCTCATTGCGGCCTTCCTTGTTTATTCTGGGCGCCGGAGGCGATCGGAAGATCGCCTCCGGAGCGCCCTCTAGTGGGCTTTCATGCAGCCAACTTTCAGTTGGCTGCATGAAATAGTTTTTTTTTTATTTAAAAAAAACCCTCCCGCAGCCACCCTGGCGATTTAATCAGAACGCCAGGGTGGTTAAAGGAAACTAACTAGCAACAGAGGCTGGGCTCTATAGACAGACCCAGCCTCTGTAAGCCATCTGATTGCGATGTAAGAACCCAGCCTCAGGTTCTCTTTAAAATCATTTGAAGTGCCAGTTGGGATACTTAGCATTACTTATGGAAAATTACAGTGGTTTGCAAAAGTATTCAGCCCTCTTGAAGTTATCCACATTTTGTCACATTACTGCCACAAACATGAATCAATTTTATTGGAATTCACCAATACAAAGTGGTGTACACATGAGAAGTGAAACAAAATCATACGATTCCAAACATTTTTTACAAATAAATAACTGCAAAGTGGGGTGTGCGTAATTATTCAGCCCCCTGAGTCAATACTTTGTAGAACCACCTTTTGCTGCAATTACAGCTGCCAGTCTTTTAGGGTATGTCTCTACCAGCTTTGCACATCTAGAGACTGAAATCCTTGCCCATTCTTCTTTGCAAAACAGCTCCAGCTCAGTCAGATTAGATGGACAGCGTTTGTGAACAGCAATTTTTCAGATCTTGCCACAGATTCTCGATTGGATTTAGATCTGGGCTTTGACTGGGCCATTCTAACACATGGATATGTTTTGTTTTAAACCATTCCATTGTTGCCTTGGCTTTATGTTTAGGGTCGTTGTCCTGCTGGAAGGTGAACCTCCGCCCCAGTCTCAAGTCTTTTGCAGACTCCAAGAGGTTTTCTTCCAAGTTTGCCCTGTATTTGGCTCCATCCATCTTCCCATCAACTCTGACCAGCTTCCCTGTCCCTGCTGAAGAGAAGCACCACTAGAGCATGATGCTATCACCACCATATTTGACAGTGCGGATGGTGTGTTCAGAGTGATGTGCAGTGTTAGCTTTCCGCCACACATAGCATTTTGCATTTTGGCCAAAAAGTTCAATTTTGGTCTCATCTGACCAGAGCACCTTCTTCCACATGTTTGCTGTGTCCCCCACATGGCTTGTGGCAAACTGCAATCGGGACTTCTTATGCTTTTCTGTTAACAATGGCTTTCTTCTTGCCACTCTTCCATAAAGGCCAACTTTGTGCAGTGCACGACTAATAGTTCTATGGACAGATACCCCCACCTGAGCTGTAGATCTCTGCACTTCGTCCAGAGTCACCATGAGCCTCTTGAATGCATTTCTGATCAGCGCTCTCCTTGTTCCGCCTGTGAGTTTAGGTGGACGGCCTTGTCTTGGTAGGTTTACAGTTGTGCCATACTCCTTCCATTTCTGAATGATCGCTTGAACAGTACTCCGTGGGATGTTCAAGGCTTTGGAAATCTTTTTGTAGCCTAAGCCTGCTTTAAATTTCTCAATAACTTTATCCCTGAGCTGTCTGGTGTGTTCTTTGGACTTCTTGGTGTTGTTGCTCCCAATATTCTCTTAGGCCCAGTGCATACCAAAACCACTAGCAGATCCACAAAATGCTAGCGGTTTTTGGAGCTGATTTCAGAGCGAATCTAGGCATGTTTAGAGACGTTTTCTAAACATGCTTAGCGGTTTTGGGTGCGTTTTTGGGTAGCAGATTACACATATTGTTACAGTAAAAGCTGTTACTGAACAGCTTCTGTAACAAAAACGCCTGGTAAACCGCTCTGATGTAGCGTTTTTCAGAGCGGTTTGCGGTTTTCCTATATTTTACATTGAGGCAGAAACGCTTCTGCAAACCGCAAACGCGCAGCAGGAGGCACGTTTGCGGTTTGCTACAAACCATCGGTGTGCACCATCTGATTGTAATACATTAGTCAAGCGTGTTTACAGGCGGATGCGGCCGGCGGATCGCATCCAAAACCGCTCGGTGTGCACTGGGCCTTAGACAACCTCTGAGGCCGTCACAGAGCAGCTGTATTTGTACTGACATTAGATTGCACACAGATGCACTCTATTTAGTCATTAGCACTCATCAGGCAATGTCTAAGGGCAGCTGACTGCACTCAGACCAAAGGGGGATGAATAATTATGCACACCCCACATTGCAGTTAGGCCTCTTTTCCACGAACTGTTGAACTGTGTGCTCAGCAAGCGGTTACCAGGCAGCAGTCAGCAGTTAGCAGGCAGCAGTGAGCAGTTGTGAGAGTTTGAGAGACATTTCACTGCCTGTCAACAGTTTGTGGAAAAGAGGCCTTATTTATTTGTAAAAAATGTTTGGAATCATGTATGATTTTCATTCCACTTCTCATGTGTACACCACTTTGTATTGGTCTTTCACATGGAATTCCAATAAAATTGACTCATGTTTGTGGCAGTAATGTGACAAAATGTGGAAAACGTCAAGGGGGCCGAATACTTTTGCAAACCACTGTAACATGGATGCTAACTGCACACCAGTATTTAGCACCCATATCCTGTTTGGGAAAAGAATAACAGTATGCGTTCACACTTTTTTGTGTACTTACACACTGCAATCACAAATTCAGTAACACAAGTACAAAACTTATGTATGGTATAAAAGCCTCCAGAAATACAGGCACGTGATAATTTGAAAGAATTTCAGCGGGGAAGGTTAAGTCTCCCTTGATGCCGCCTCCAAGCACTGCCCTTTACAAATTGTTCGAGCTCTCAATACTTCCTCCTCCACAGCCCGAAGGAGGAAGTAGCTGGAGAGCTGGAACATATAGGCTATCATTCATAAAAGTGAGTTCGGTAACAAAAATCTATGCGGTAAAATACAGCTTTCGGTATTTTAGACTTCTGTGTGCTCATTCATAAAAACGTTGCCAGTTGCGATAGCAGTGCGGAGATTCCCCGAACTAGGCTGGCTCTAGGCTGTAGGTAGGCTGGCGTAAGAGGAGAAGCTGCCTGAGTCCTTCCGTGCGCTGCTCTCTCTGCTGCTGCTTGGGAGGTCTGTCTCCATTAACTTAAATGTATTCCGCATGCTTATCGCTACTTCCAAGGGAGCAGTAATCCCCGTCCGCATACCTCTTGCTCTAATCTTTATGAATTGACATTTTGTTACATTTATTACGATAATCACCGCACAAGGCGGTAATTTATCGCTCTGCTCGAGAATGTCAGCTTTTCATGCGGAAACTGCCTTTATGAATACACATTTTGTATTCAGTAAAGTCAGCTGTTTTCAGCATTTCCACATGCGGTAATGCTTTATGAATGATAGCCTTAGTGGAGGGCAGCACACAGTGGTGGTGTCACGGGTGAGTTAACGTCACCTTCTGGACTGCTGTGCTTCAAACTCTTGTTTTGTTACAAATCTTTCCGATCAGCATTTTGATATGGAACATTCATCCATAGTTGGGGGGGGGGGAGCGCAGTGTTGCCAACTCATTCCTTTATTACTGACACATGAATTATACAGGTCTTGTGGCTAGTTACATGCAATGTAATGACTGTGTATGTAGCCCCAGGACCTACTTAAATTAGATGTTTCAGTATTTAAAGTGTACCTGAGAGGATGACATTTTTTTTTTATATACCTAGAGCTTCCTCCAGCCCCCTTCACGCTGATCAGTCCCTTGCCGTCCTCCCAGGCCGATTGGATCCTCCGCTAGGCGGCCTGGTAAATCTGCCATTGGGTCCAGTCGGCACAGGCGCAGTCTAGCTGTGTGCTTCTGTGTGACCAGGTGCATCCTACGCAGAACACTCCTGGGAGTGCGTAGTCGTGTGCCCCTCCGAATGGAGGAATTACTGTACTGTCTGGCGGAGGATTCAGGCAGTCTGGGAAGAGGGACTGATCAGCCAGAAGGGGGCTGGAGGAAGTCTGAGCCATGAATCTTTTTTTTTTTTTTTTTTTTTTTTAACCAGCTGAGCGGTCTGGACGAGCTCAGCTCGTCCAACACCGCCAGCGGCTGCCGCTCAGGCCCTGCTGGGCCGATTTTAATGAAATAAAAAGCAGCACACGCAGCCGGCACTTTGCCAGCCGCGTGTGCTGCCTGATCGCCGCCGCTCTGCGGCGATTCGCCGCGAGCAGCGGCGAAAGAGGGTCCCCCCAGCCGCCTGAGCCCAGCGTAGCCGGAACAAAAAGTTCCGGCCAGCGCTAAGGGCTGGATCGGAGGCGGCTGACGTCAGGACGTCGGCTGACGTCGATGACGTCACTCCGCTCGTCGCTATGGCGACGATATAAGCAAAACAAGGAAGGCCGCTCATTGCGGCCTTCCTTGTTTATTCTGGGCGCCGGAGACGATCGGAAGATCGCCTCCGGAGCGCCCTCTAGTGGGCTTTCATGCAGCCAACTTTCAGTTGGCTGCATGAAATAGTTTTTTTTTTATTTAAAAAAAACCCTCCCGCAGCCACCCTGGCGATTTAATCAGAACGCCAGGGTGGTTGGCTTCAGGTTCTGTGTCTTGTCTCAGATTGCCGTATTGGAAATGATCGCTTGAGCCCATTAACTAGCCTATTCGATCAGATTAATGGAATCCATTTGTTTTTCAGATCAGACATTTATATTGCGCTTTTCTCCAGGCGGACTCAAAGCGCCAGAGCTGCAGCCACTAGGATCAATCCCATCGATCTGCTTGAATTGGCTAGCAGGAATTTGACTGTTAATGGGCAGGACCACGTTTCTGATGGCTTAGTGCGGCAATCGGAAGCAATTGATCGGCCCTGAAATTGTACTGTTAATGGGCACCTTAAAGAGAATCTGTATTGTTAAAATCGCACAAAAGTAAACATACCAGTGCGTTAGGGGACATCTCCTATTACCCTCTGTCACAATTTTGCTGCTCCTCGCCGCATTAAAAGTGGTTAAAAACAGTTTTAAAAAGTTTGTTTATAAACAAACAAAATGGCCACCAAAACAGGAAGTAGGTTGATGTACAGCATGTCCACACATAGAAAATACATTCATACACAAGCAGGCTGTATACACCCTTCCTTTTGTATCTCAAGAGATCATTATACACAGGCAGTGTGCATAGAGGGGCCAGGAGGGGGGAGATGCATCACAGAACCACAACACTGAAGAACTTGGCAGCCTTCCAGACACAGGCTGACAAGTCTGACAAGAGAGAGATAAGTTGATTTATTACAAAGATGGTGATAGTAGAACGTGCTGCAGTAAGCCAGAACACATTAGAATAGCTTTTGGAACTTGTAGGATGATAAAAAACAGGATGTAATTTTTGTTACGGAGTCTCTTTAAGCCCTTTGATGAGACGATGGTTACTTCCATTCAGTGCTTTTGGGTGCAAACTTCACAAGGACAATCAGGCTGTACCTTCCCCCTTGCTTTCTGATCAGCAAGGTGCTATCAGCCTAGGCAGTACCACGGCCTCTATGTATCTACCTACCTCCTACCTATATAGATGATATGAATAAGTCTGCATTATGAAAACATCTTAACTTATATAACCATACCTCCCAACTTTTTGAGATGAGAAAGATGGACAGTTAAGCCATGCCCCTGATCACGCCCCCATCACACCCCTGGTCCTGGTTCTTTTTCCTTCATATTAACATTTTAAAATTAGTAATATATCAATTTAAAGGATGGGAATAAAGTTTATAGGCAAACACATTTTTTTGTACAAAAATATATATATTTACATAGAAAGAGGGGCAAAGTCCTGAAAGAGGGACAAATGAGGAGGAAAAAGGGACAGGTGGAAAGGGCTCCCAAAGAGGGGACTGTCCCTCCAAAAGAGGGACAGTTGGGAGCTATATCAGTCTGCATAAATGAGAAGATCCTTGTTATCAGTACATAGTTTATTATTGCTTGCCTTTCACGTTTTACCGTTCGGTCTCAGACATTAGTCCCATCCATGTAACTGTATTTACACCATCTAGTCATTTCATCTTCATCCCTACAATTTCTGAATTGCTAGCTGAGTTTATGACAGCTCTGCAGTCAGGATCCGCCCCAGCTTCTCGCTGCAGGCTTCAGCCTGGCATGTCGTCACATCCGGGTAGTGACTGGGTTACACAACTGTGGGCGCGGGAAAGTTTGTGTCCAGTCAGTCTGCTATTGCCTGTACTGTGTGGGGACTGTTCTTGCAGAATTACGTGGAGCCAGACATGGTCGCTACTGGGCAGAGTGCAGCTGCTGAGGGGAACAAGGAGGAATTCGTAGCTTCCCTCGTAGCACAGGTGAGGCACATCTTGTATAACTGCGCATCCTGACTGGGGAATGACATGTTGTGTAACTGCATTGTGACTGTCAGCTGCTACACGCTTGCTGGCAATGGAGGGCATTAGGTTAGAACGCTGCTCGTCTTAGACGTATGTACTCTTATTTCAAAAGCTAGACTGTTTACATTTAATTTTTTTTTAATATCTAATGGCAGTGTTTGGGTAGAAGTCGTGTTCTGAGGCATCATTTAGGTATGTAACCTTCTTTGCTGCTGTTATGTAACTGCTGCTTTGTGTCCCCACAGTTTACGGGCTCGTTTCCACTATAGCGAATCTACAAGTGCATGGGATTGTTTCCACTTGTGCGTCGTGCGGGTGCGTTTTGGTGTGCGGGGAAAAACTGCACGGCAGAGCTGTCAGATTTCGCGTGCGGCAGGAATGCGGGCGAATTGCCCGCAATGCTTTTAATAGGGAAATCGCATGCGGCTTTGTCATGCGGTTTTCCCAGCGATTTCGCATGTAAGGCTATGGAACTTTACACAGGCAGTGACATGGTTAAATTCGCCTGCTTCCTAGCCATGCGAAATCGCGGGGAAACCAGCATGCGGAAACGCAT